>NC_133617.1:510564399-510586899 GCF_048593235.1 Sminthopsis crassicaudata
GGACTCTTTGGAGGTATAGAAATTCGTGTAAAAGGAGGACAAAGATTTTGTAAATCCCAGTTTTCTCTGAGAATCCAAAGTGACTATTTCTTATCATAGGACTTTTGCTTCCAGCTATGGGGCCTCCTTGGTTTGAGTGGATGCTAAATGTAGGAAGCTGAGGCTGAGAGCTCCTTAATTGAGCTAGATGAAGACACTGGGTAGAGGTCACCACTGAAATGACTACCTAATCCTCAGAGTCCCTGTTTGTCTTTGTTTAATTAGCCTGTGCTCAAGGGTGGAGGGCAGGTATCACCCCTGGGGGAGAAAATCCAGAAAGGGGCTAGTCTTGTTCATATTGCACTCATAAGCCTTAGCTCAGAACTTAGCTTCAAGAGTAAGATTCACTCAATTAATTTTGCTTTGGCAAAAATTCCATTTTTATTGCTATTTCATGCCTTCAGTATAGATTTTTCTGTGCTCATCTCAAAGAGATAATAAACCGATTCATCTCTCGACCCCTCCTTTTATGAAAAAAAAAAGTTCTCCCTCTTCTTAGGCCCTGCATTTCTCCTTTCTGTTTATTTATGCAGGTCAAAAACCAAATGGAATAGAATTAGACTCTTGTTTATGGGTAAGGATCATGTTTGACATTCTCATCAAGGCAGTGGCAGCCACAAAGGTTCTATCAGCTGGGCTCCCCCTTCATTTTGAAATCTAAAGTGTAGGACTACAAAGCCCAGTCTAAGCTTCTTCACTTTGGACTAGAATATAGCACAGTGGGAACTTCTTGTAATTTCTTCAGTGACCAACAGAATTTAGTTAATTTTTTCTTGCCCCTTCTCTGCAAGTCTCTATAATCATATGCATAAAATTATTATAATCCCAGTTACTATGGTAAAGTAATTTCTATTTTATCAATGATGATTTATATTATAATTAATATAATATATAATAACATATACTTAATTTTTAATGTGGAAATAAAATGCATATAGTAAATTACATTACAAACATTTGGTATTTACAAAGCATGTTCATCCATTTACCTCATTTGATCCTCAAAACAAAGCTAATGAGATTAGTGCAAATATTACCATTTTATAGAAAAGGAAAATGAGGCCCAAGGATATTAGTGATTTCTCTTCCGTATTCTGACCTGGTCATTGAACTAGGACTAGAACCCAGTACTTCTGACTTCTAAGTCCAATGTTCATTCTATTTTTACCCTGTTTCATGAATGAATGCATAAGTCATGAATGAGACCAGGAAGGGTGAGTTTCCAAAATGGCAAATCCTTGATGAATTAGTAGTCATTATTTTCAAGGCTACATTATTTTAATCTCTCTTATGTCACCTAACTCTCCAATCCATAGGATTTCCACTCAGGTATGAGTCAATTCAATCCTGTACTCCCATACTTTTGTGCCTTTTATTCTATATATTCTTTCATGCCATTGGTGACTTTAACCCAACCTCTCACTTTATAACTGCTGAGATTCTTCTCATCCAAATCACAAAACGGTTTGCCTGCAGGAATCCTCAGTTGATTCAGTGACCATTCATAAAAGGATAGAATCTTTGAGTTGGAAGACAACATCTAGTCAAACTTCCTATCTCATGCTGGAATGATTTTATGATATCTCTGTTATGTGCTCATCTAACTTTTGCTTGAGTATTTTCAGTGATGGAGGACTTATTATTTCAAAGGGCAACTCATTCAACTGTTGGACAGCTCTAATTGTTAAAAAAGTTCTTTATCTCGAGAAAAAAATGCCTCTCTTCAATGTCCATTTATTAATCCAATTCCTTTGGTGCTATACAGAATATCTATTCCCTCATCAAATGGCTCCTAAACATGCTCTTTACAGGGTCCCTTCTCTTCTTCAGACAGTATCAGACAGTATCCCTAGTTCTTTCAGTGATTTCTCACTATCCTGTAATTTAAATATACTAGCATTTATTAAGTACCTATCACATTCCAAGTACTAGGTACTGGGAATAAAAGTCATAGTCAAAAGAAAGAGCTGAATTTAAGGAATTTAGATTCTAGGCAGGAATGGGGGGTGTGAGATGATACAACACTTACAAAGATGTAAGTATAAAATAATTTGAGAGAAGAAAGAATCAGAGGGATCAGAAAAGATTTCCTGTAGGAGATGAAGGATGCTAAGAATTCTAGGAGGTGAAGATGAACAGGCAATACATTCCAGGTATGTCACAGAACCTTTGCAAATGTATAAATGAATAAGAAATAAGATGACCAGTTTAGAGAATAAGTAGACAGTTTCTTTGGGACAAATTATATGAAGGGGAGTAATATGAAATGTCTGTAAAGGAAAGCTAGAAGCAGACTATGAAGAACTTTATTTTTTGATAGCAATAATGGCTTTCTAATTTTCTTTAAAGATTTGGTTATCTCAGAACTATTGCTACCTGGGGACAATTCATTTTTTAAAATATACATATTAATTTTTACTTTTTTCAATTACATATAAACAAAACTTTTTAAACATTCATTTAAATTTTTTTTTATTTTCACATTTTCTCCTTTTCTCTCTCTTTTCTTCCACTGAGAAAAAACAAGCAATTGGATATAGATTATACACGTGCAACCATATAAAACATTTCCACATTAGTTTATGTTGTAAAAGAAAACACAGACTCAAGAATAATAAAATTTTTAAAAGTGTGCTTCAATCTACATTTTTCATCATTAAGTCCTTCAGATCATTGTATTGCTGAAAATTGCTAAGTCATACATAGTTTATCACTGTTATAATATTGTTGTTACCATATACAATGTTCTCCTGGTTCTGCTTATTTCACTTTTCATCAGTTCATACAAGTCTGTGAAGAACTTTAAATGATAAACAGAGGAATTTATATTTTCTCCTTGAGGTAATAGGAGCCACCAATGAATTTTAAGTAGAAAAATGAAATATGATGATTCTATTCCTTAGGAATATAATGATTCTATTAATATAATATAATATAATGATTTTAAATATAATGATTCTATTCTTTAGGAAGATCATTTTGGTGTATGTGGGATGAAGGATTGAAGATGGAGAATGGAAGCCAACTAAGAAAATCTTATTCAAACAAGCAGTACTGGGGACCTCAACTAGGGCTAGAGCTTGTCACTGTCTTCTCTTTAATGTGGTACAGACACAAAAGAAAACACTTTTGACCATTACAGAAAGTAGTAGGACTTTCACCTCTTTTATCCAAATGTTTACTTCTGTTAATGAAACCCAAATTTATATTAGCTTTTTATCAGTCAATGATAATTCATATTGAACTTGCAGTAGACTCAAATTCTGAGGTCTTTTTCATTAGAAGTGCTATTAATTCTGGCTTCACCCATTCTGTACTTGTACACTGTAGCTGATTTTTAAAAAGTGCATAACTTTAAATATTAATTTCATTCTATTAGTTTCACTCTATCAGTCTAGCCTGTTGAGATCTTACTTAATCCTTATTTTATCCAATCCCTTACCTAATTCTATAAATTTGTGTAATCACTTCTACTGTTCCTAAAACAATAAAACATATTGTAAAATACCATCAGTACAATGCAGAATTTAGGGTAGCTCTTTAAAAATCAAGGGACTCAAAGGAACTCAAACCACTATAACCCAGGTTCTGTTTGATACCATCCATGTAAAATTTCCTTCCCCAGAGAACATCTTCCAGTCTGAGAGTTCTCAAGAGCCATCCTTTTGAATGGTTCTCTGCTGGAAAAATATCTGCTATCTCTATCCCTGCAGAAATAGGATAAGTTGGTTTAACCATAGCCAGGGAGACATTTCATATTGTGTCCTACCTCAGGCACAGGGTTCCTACAAAGTCACCTCTCTATGAAGCTTTCCTTAACCTAGCTCTCACTCACTAAACTTCCTTCCCTGAACTCTGGTGATACTAAGAATCTATGTCACACAATTCCACTCATAATTATATACTGCCATGTACTGTTCTCTAATTGCTTCATATGTGTTACTCATGTCAGGTTGCATTTTCCTCAAGGACAGTTGCTATGTCTCCTATTATGTCTATCCCCATCCCCCAGTCCTGCCCCTACATACATAGCATAGAATATGGCATTTAGTCAGGATTCCACAAATAGATGTACATTGATTGGTGGAAGAAGAGGAGTTGAGATTTACTTAAACACAGTTTTGCACTTTAAAATTTGGTTTTTATGAACCAGTTTCTCAATGAACAAACCCAGTCTACCCCCTTTAACTTCATTAAGTCTCCCACCATCATGCAATACAACTAAGATTTTCCAACACAACTAAGATTCTCCACCAATGAACTCCCTCAGGAACTATCATCTAATCAACAAAATCAATCAATGAATATTTAATCAACCCTTACCTTGCACTAGATGCTTCAGGAGATACAAAGAAGTATGGCTGATATAAACCTGTCCAAAACAGAATTCATTCATTCAAGCATCTATCATAGATAAGACATAGGGAACTCCAATAATAATGAAGACATGGACAAGTGCATACCTTAATTGAGATTATAATCTAAAGTATGTATGTGGAGGGGAGAGGTAAAAGATAAAAACATATACCTTACTCATCTGAATAGACTATAAACTCATTAAAGGCAGCAGCAATTTTTTTTTATTTCATCTTTGTGTTTACCCCCAATACTTGGCACAGTGCTTTAAATATAATTGGCATTTAATAAAATACTCATTAGATTACTTGATATACAAATAGTCAATACTATCAATCTGACCTGTTGAGACTTAGCAAAACTAAAAGTCATAAGAAGTAAAAAAAAGAAAAGCTAACATGTAAAAGGAAAAATACTTTCAGGTGAAGAAGAAACTATATATCTTAAATAGTTTAATTGAATATGAAGAGACAATGAACTTACCTAAAGGGGCACAAAATTAATTTATACTTTCATCTTTAGGCATTCACTTGAATAAGAATCTAAAAGAAGTCTGGGAATAGAGTTCTTCACTGAGGGAACTTGCTTTGTTGAAAAGGAGAGTCTAGATCTCTCCCCATTCCTGCCTGCTTTTAGAAAACATCATAGCTGAGGAGAGAGAGAGAGAGAGAGAGAGAGAGAGAGAGAGAGAGAGAGAGAGAGAGAGAGAGAGAGAGAGAGAGAGAGAGAGAGAGAGAGAGAGAGAGAAGAGAGAGAGAGAGAGAAAATGAGAGAGGAGAAAGAGAGAGAGAAAAGAGAGAGAAGAGAGAAAGAAAATGAGAGAGAAAAGAGAGAAAAAGAGAGGAGAGAAAGAGAAAGAGAGAGAGAGAGAGAGAGAGAGAGAGAGAGAGAGAGAGAGAGAGAGAGAGAGGAAGAGGGAGAGGGGGGGAAGGGGAGAGGGGGAGGGGGAGGGGGAGAAGGGGAGAGGGAGAGGGGGAGGGAGAGGGAGAGGGAGAGGGAGAGGGGGAGGGGGAGGGGGAGAGGGAGAGGGAGAGGGGGAGGGGGGGGAGGGAGAGGGAGGCTTCTGCTAAACTTAGGCTGAGGGTCATTGCCTTAGCAGAAAGAACACAGTAGCAATCCATCTGAAAGGACACAGTCCCACTTATGAAAAGTCCTAGTGACAGACTAGCTGCCTATCAAAGAACAAACTCAGGGAGTCCTTTGGATTGACCTGGACAGCAGAAATGGAACAACCTGAGAAGATTTCAACAGCTGAGTGATTTGCCTGTCACAGTCTATCCAGCAGTAGCAATAGCTGCTCCCAAATAGAGCAAAGTACTGGGCCTATTATGGCAGCAACAACTTCACTGATTGGCAAAACAGCTGAGCAACCTATTTGATCCAGCCCAGCAGTAAACTGAAATGTCCACCTGAGACACCATTCCCTGTGAGAAATCAGCCCATTGTCTAGTACAAGCCTTGAACAATGGCATGATTTATCACCAATACCATATTCTGCCGCAAACTTTATGAAGATTCTCCAGAGGAAGACTGCCCACCAAGGCCCAACAGTTCTGGAGTTATGAGTTGCTGTGGCTGCATAAAGAATTATGTGTGTACCTCACTACCATTGTGCTTTAAATACGTACCTACTCTTCAAATGATAAACTTATTTGTGCATTTGTGGGAGAGTACACTTTTTTGTGGAGGAAATACTTTGTAAAGCCTATTTTTATTATAGCATTTGAGTAAATATCTTTGCTAAAGAATTGAGTCTACTGGCTGATTGTTAAGCAGAAACACATTAGTAGGGGCTCAAAAGCTACAGGTTAGAATAGTCATCCACAGAATTATACCCAGATCTCTAGAAATAATAGTAATGATCTCTTTGGGGACTCAAACTGCCAGTACTGGTTTGAATTAGGGAGTACTACATATACAGCAAATATAAAACAATATTATAGAATAGAATAGACTAAAAGCATCAAAGAGGCATAAAGTGCTATATAAGGCTGGAAGAAGAAAAGATAGCTTTCTTCTGGGGGGATCAATGAAAACTAGAAGGAGATGTTTGGAGTTAGGTTTTAAAGCCTGGGAAGGATTTCAAAGCTCATTTTTTTTCCCAAACCAGTTTCTGACTTCTTTGTTGTCACCACCATTTTGCCAGTCACTCAAATTCAGACTTCAAAGTCATCTTTTACATCTCTGTTCCTCTATTTCCATTTGTTCAAAAATCTTCCAATGACTTGTCTACCAAATACAGTTCAAACTTATTGGTGTAGTATTCAAAGCTTCCACAATCAAATCCTAGTTAATCACTCCAGCCTTAATTCTCACTATTTCCTTATATGTATTGATTACTGGCAAAACTGGACATGTTCCCCAAACACAATTTTGTTGCTCCCTTTCTTCCATACCTTTTCTTGTGTGTTATTCCTCCTCTTTAAAATATTTTCTTACATTTATATCTTCAAAATTTTACCCATACTTGCAAAATCCAGGGCAAATGATACTTTGTTCTTCAAGTCTTTCCTGATCTTACCAACTAATTGCAGACTGTTTCACACACAGACTTCAATAGAATTTTGTATTTCTATATGACTCATACATTATTTTGAATTTTATTATATGCATTTGTGCATCTACTGCTATCCCTTCTAGACCATAAGCTCTTTGATGACAGGAACTCTATTGAATTCATTTTTATATTGCTCAAAATGTCTATTGGATTGCCACACATATGTTTATTAAATATTGAACTAAATTGATAAATCTTCAAGAAACTTATAGACTTGTTAGGCAGGTAGGAGATACAATGAATACAGAATCTGCTCAGGAGTCAGTAACTGACTATATTTCTTAGTTTAAATATAGCTATGTGGCTAACTCTGCCTCAGTTTCCTTGGCTATGAAATAGATAATAATAGCACCTACCTGCCGGGTTGTTGTGAGGATCAAATGAGATATTTATAAAGTACTTAACACAGTTCCTGGCACACAGTTAGTATATAAATGCTTATTCCCTTATATTCCCCTTGGGGAGAGAAAATACTCATGGGAAAGTACCTAAGGCAATATGTGATACATGCAAAATGAGTGGATAAAGAATAAAACAGTATTACAGGAATTTAGAAAAGACCAATATGGGCTTGTCAAGGAAGGCTTCATGATGAGGGGGAGACTACATCTGGGGATTGGAGGATGGCTGGGGTTCAGTTAGGTAGAAAGGAGAGTGAAAGTCAGTCTACATGAAAAAAAAAAGACAGTGAGCAAAAGCATAATGTTGGGAATATTCAAGGCCTGTCTAGGAGATGATAAAAATTAATTTGGCTGACATAGATGTCAGTGGATGATCAAGTTGGAAAGTTAGGTTAGGGACAGACTATGGAGGACATAAATGTCTGATAAAGGAATTCAATGATGTTCCTGACTATCCTACAATAACAATGTCTCTCCAGCAATGTCCTCTATTTCCTTCTCCCCTTCAAATATTTTCCCCAGAGCCAACTGTTTTAGAAACAGCCCATGCCTGGAAACTAACCAAAATTAGGTAGCAATGAAATTGTATCTAAGCTTCATCTAAAAGCTTTAAAGGACAGTCTACTCAAGACACAGCAGACTAGCTTAGGAGTCGAGGCACAAGTCCTGAATCTTCCCTTGATCCTACCATTGACTCAAATTCCCATATTAATTTTATTATTTTTTTTATTCTATCCTTACTGCCTTTGCTTCTCATTACTCACACTTCAATCCCTCGACATTAAGCCTTTGTCCCTCTATTCTTCAGATACTGCTCCCTCCAAATCATTGGTGCTCTCCAAATTGTTATATTCAATGTCCTAGTCTTAATCCTCACGCTCCTTGACTTTTGATAATTTTTGTCACAGCTGACCATCCCTCCTCTTAACATTTTCTTTCCCCTTTGTTTTTATGTATTTCATTCTCTAGGTTTTCTTTCTACTGCTGCTTCTTTTGTCTTTCTCTCTCTTAACCTACTCCTTAGATTTGGGGATTCTCCAGTATTCTGTGAATTTTTAAATCAGGTACTTTTAGGTCATTTGTAAAGATTTCCTCGAGGTGCTACCTGTATTGGAGATGTGGAGGCAATTATGGGTGAGGTACATAGAGATGAGATTCTCTGGCTCCCTTGTGTCTAAATTATACTTTCCCGATTTTTCAAATGTCCAATTCTAATCCAGCTTTTAAGGCCCAGCTTAAATGCCATCAGAATATCACTTCCCTACAAGCCTGAGCTTATTTATCCATTCTCTGAACTTTGTCTCTCTCTTAATTGTGCCATAATTACTTGTGTGTGTATTATTGTCTTTATGAGGCTGTAAGCTGCTAGAGGGTAGGGACTTGCCTTATGTTTTGTTTTCCCTTAAGCACCTAGCACGGTGCTTTGTATGCAATAAATGCCCAGTAAAATTCTGGTGAATGATTGTATAAGTCTTCCATTGATTCAATGTAACCTTATTTTTCCCTTTTCTAGCCTTCAATCTTCTTTGTCCAATAGGGGTACTAGTTTCTGCTGCTTGCTTATTGCATAGAATATGATGCAGATGAATCTTAAGGACTCTTCAGTGAATGGAGCTAAATATGTAAAGTACTGATTTCCCCCTGGAAATATCACTCTATCTCTCTGTTTCTTGTGATCTACTAGGTTGCCTGATTTACAGCTTTAAATTAAATACTTAAAATCTGTTAGGAGCAGGAGATGTACATTCAAAAATTAGATAGTCTCCTGTTCTCAAAAGGTTTATATTCCATGGGGGATGGTAAGGGGAGGTAGAGAAAAATGTAACATGGTCAGAGATAAGTAAATATAGGAGAGACAAAATAAAACAAGGAGGCACTACCAACTGAGGGAATCAGGAAAACTTGCTTGAAGGAGGGAGGCCTGAGCTCAGCTTTGAAGGGAGCTAGGAGATGAAAAGATGGAGGTGAGAAGGCAAAGTGTTTCTGACAAGGACAGACTGTAAAAAGACATGGGGAGATGGAAAAGCAAGCCAGGCAATTTAACTGGTGCAAGTATTATGTAAAGGAGAGTTTGAACACTAAGTCTGAAGAGGTAGACTGGAACAAGTGTGAAAGGCTTTAGATGCCAAGTAGAGGAGTTTCCATTTTAACCTCAAGACAATGGGGAGCTTCTTGAGATAGGGAATGACACACTCCAGATCAGGTGAGAAATGATCACCTGAGGCCTGCCCTTACCTTACCTATCTAACCACATCTCCCCGCAAGGTCTTCCCTTAGTTCTAGTATCTCTTCTGTTAAAGTACATGCTCATTTTGCTTCTAAATCCTCGCCCCTAGTCTTTTCTCTACTTAGAAAGTCCTCTGGTCTCCTTTCCTATCTATTCCTATTGGAGCTTTCCAATTTCTTTACGGAAACCTTTTCCATGGATTCTCTCTTTCTAGAACTCCTGTAGACCTGATTCTCCACCCCACAATTTAATTTAGCCCCCAGCATAGCATGCCACAGTGGAAAGAGTGTTGGGTATAAAGTCAGAAGATCCTGAGTTCAAAACCCAGATCAGCCACTTACATTGCAAGTGACCTGAGGGTGGTCAGTCACTCTACCTCTCTAGAACTAAGTTTCTTCATCTGTAAAGAGGGGGTGGGGAATGGAAGAGTGGGATTAGCTAGATGACTTGTAAGGACCCAGGATATGATGATAAATTTTTCTCTAATTGTTGTTTTCTGTGTGTGCCTTGTCTTCTCAATTAGATTCTAAGTTCCTTGAGAACAGGGACTTAATTATATACTTCCCTTTTATCTCTTCCAGTGCCTAATACAATGCTTAATAAAAAGTGAGCAATTGTTAAAGGAACTTTGAATCATAGGGGAGTAAACTATAAGATTCTCCACTGAAATTTCCATGTTTCACTTATGGCCAGGTAGTCCTGGTTTCTAGAAGGTTCTGCAAGCTCTGGCAGGTTCCTTCAAGTTGGAAAGGCTTTGGTTAAAATTCTGGTGCTTAATTGTGTTGTTCTTCGGAGGACCAGCCCAAGTTCAAAGAGGCTCCTCACCAAAAACAAACCATTAATTGTTCTCTGAGGCACAGAAGTGGTTATAAACTGCACTAGTTTAGAGTGTACTATATTGATGGATACTCAATGAAAATTAGCATTCTGAACAAAAATGAAGGAGGGGCTAAAAGGGAGAGGGTAAGCAAATTCAACTAACTCCTTTATCAACAGGTGTCATAATTATTTAACAATCATGTATCTTTTGAAATTCTGAAATAGAATCACAGAATACTAGAGTTGAATCAGAAAATATCTGGACTACTCCTGATCACTTGTAACCCAGCCCCATTTACAAAAGAGTAAATTGAGGTCCACGAAGAGAAGTGACTTGGTTGGAGATTAAGTGGTTTATTAGCTCTGGTAACAGAATCCATTACCCCACTCTCAGCTCACTGCCTTTTCTCCTGAATGCCCTAAGTTCATGCTCCCAAGAGCTGCAGGCTGATCTGGCTTTAATTTCACAGTCAGTCCTTTTCTGTGGCAGATGGAATTATGCTGATATTAAATGCCCCATCTTCTTACATCCTGTGGGTGCTGCAGGTGACTGCATTTCCAGACTGTCAGTCAAGCAGTAATCATGTCTATTCCCAGAAACTGCTTAGTGAGTTCACATGATGGCTTTTCTCCTCCCTCTCGGTGAAGGTTGTCCCACCCTTTCCAGTCAGAAAAGCCCACCCACAGTTATCCAACCATATTCCCTCCAAAGGCAACAAGAAGAAGGTTGTTTTGGATTTATTTTGTTTGCAAAGAAACTAGCAAATCTGAATGAAAACAAAGGAAGAAGGGGAGTAAAAAAGAAAAAGGCAGAAAACACAACAGGTACAGGCTTTATAAGAATAATACGCCATTTTATTTTTAAAAGTAATTCTATGACGTCGGAAGAGTCCCAACAGCTCAGCAGCAGCAATGAAAATGTTGCAAACAGATGGATAGCCTCTTTCTGCACAGGCTGGTAGAAAAGATGGAAAACAAAACAAAACAATAAACAGGATTCTCAAAAAATCAGGTGCTGAGTAGACTGGAAAGGCTTCCTTCAAAGGCTATTTGAGGAGGTGGATGTGAAGGACTGGTTTCTATATCCACTGAAGTGAATTCAAGCTGTGTGTGTTTGGCTCACATCTTTGGCTTTAAGGGCTCCTAGTTGGGGGAAGGGGGAAAGGGGAAGGAGTTAAGGAGGAAACTTTCCCCCAAAACTCTGGAAAACGTTTGCTCTAATCTAAACAGCTTTCCCACCATCCTTCTCCGAACCGCTGGAAATTACTTAGGCCTTTCTCTTAGCCCAGCTCATACACAGCCTGGAATAGCTCCCTATCTTTTCCAAAGAAGAGGTCTTACCCCATTGCTAGACTCGAAGAGCCCTGAGGGCAAGAGGCGCGGAGTCTCCTTGTCTCTCACAAACAACAAAGCGCCGGCTTCAGTTGGTACCATCTGCATGAATATTTTGTTGATTTTTTTTAACCATAGAAATGCAGACTACGACGCAGAGAAAGCTCAAACCTCTAGATTTCTCTTCCTCTTCCCTACCCCCACCCTTAATCAACTCTGCTTCCAAAAAAGATACGAAAATTAATTCAAAACATCGTCGCTTTCTCTCTTTCCCCCTGTGGCTGTTAGAGACGTTGCATCGAAGTAGGGGATTGGCGGCGCCCCTGGGCTTGGGCCAGGCCCGGCAGCTCGGCTGTCCGCTGAGCCCTCGCTCCGGACCCCCTCCCCTTCCGAAAGTCCCCTCCCGCCAGGGAGCAGCTCCGAGCTGGTGGGCCTCTCCCCGGCCAACTGCAAACACGGGTTTTGGATTCCCCAGAGGTGCGAGCTCGCGGCCTAGTCTATTTCAGTCATTACAGGTTATTTCAGGTCCATTTCGTGTCTAGCTCCACGCTCTCCCTCCCTTCCCTAAAGCACAAATCACAGGGGTGAACGGAGCCTCCCTGGGAAGAGCCATGGACAGTCCGAGGCCGGGCCCCTGCAGGGGCGAGGGCAAGCACTGAGATCGGCCGTCCATCCCCAACTCGGGAGCGGCGGCGGCGCCAGCGCACGCTTCAGGGCTCGGGCTTCCCAGCAGTCGGGAAGAAGCTTGCAGAGCCGAGTTCCCCTCCCGCCCCGTGACGTCTGAAGCGCCCGGAACTCGAGTCCAAGCTCGCCTGCCTGCCCGTGCGCAACCTAGCACCCCAGGGGCCCCCGACCCCCGACTCCAGAGGCTAAAGAGTCTCACAGTCCGCAGCTGGGGGAGGGGCAAGGGAGGGGGAGGGACAACGAAGGGGGAGGGACGACTAGCAGCGGGGTGAAGAACCCCGGCATCTCGGGCCGGTGTGGAGGACACTTCCTGCAAGCCCGGAGCCTGCGCACTACACGTCGGCCCAGCCACCCTCCCTCTCCTCTTCGCTCCTTCTTCCCCACCCCCTCCGCCAGCCTCGTTCTCAATCTACAGCCGAATGGGAGATGGGGGAAAGTGCTTGTCAGCCCTTGAGTTCTTTAGTGCGCGACAATCGGCGATCTGCTAAGCTGAGGACGAGTTTGCAGCCCAGCCACCCCCGCCTCCACACTACACCTTTTTCTCTCCTCTCCACAGCCCCCCCCGCCTCTTCCCCCCTCTCTTCCATCCATTTACCGCGCAGACCCAGCGTTTGCTCCCCACCTCCCACAAGCACACACACGCACACACACACCACTGCGTCCCACTAATCTCCTTTTCCACACACTACTCCGATCGCCTCCCGCAGGAGAAAACGCACGCACACACCCCCACCACCACACTCCTCCCACAACAGCACACCCCACTGCGCGGCCCTCCGGCACAACACACGCCCACGCCCACACCACACTCACTCCCCCCGCCCTCCACGGCACACACCCACCCACTCCTGCTCGGGGCGCCGCAGACACACGACATACGCACCAGTGCTCCCACTTCCCGCGGCGCACACACACGAGCACAACCACACGCCCCTCCCCCAGCACAGCTCCCAGCCCCCTCTCGTACCCCTTACCTCTCTTTTCTCCGTCTGTCTCCCTGTGTCTCTTGCTCTCTCTCACTCTTCCTACTGCACCGAGGAGGCTTTGTGCCCGGCTGGGCAGGGGTGGGTGTTCCGATGGAAAGGGCCGGTCCGTCTCCCATCCATTTAAGAAACGTCAACAGTTCTACCCCCGCCCTCTCCTCCTCCTCCTCCTCCTCCTCCTCCTCCTCCTCCTCCTCCTCCTCCTCCTCCTCCTCCTCCTCCTCCTCCTCCTCCTCCTCCTCCTCCTCCTCCTCCTCCTCCTCCTCCTCCTCCTCCTCCTCCTCCTCCTCCTCCTTCTCCTCCTCCTCCTCCTCCTCTTCTTCCTCCTCCTGCTTTCTCCTCTTCTTTCTCTTCTTTCAATAGGATTTCCTCCGTTCAAAAAAAAAAAAAAAAAAAGCAACCAACTGCTGTGGCCGCTGAGACCCGCTCTCAATCCACTGCCACTGGGGTCGCTCAGGAACTCGGACGGGAGAGAGGGGCGTATTCGTAGTCAGACTGACAGGTTGAGGACTGGGCCCTGGTCACCCTTCAGCAAAGCCCTGTTCGAGGGGCGCGGTGAGTGGAAACGAGACACCGCTTTACCCAGGGAGAGAGAGAGGAGGGAGAGAGCGCGCGCGAGACAGAGAGCTAGAGAGGAACGGGGGAGGGGAAGGGAGGAGGGAGGAGAGAGGGAGGGAGGAGGAAGACAGAGGGGGGAGGGAGAGTGAGGGGGAAAGGGAGGGGATGAAAGAGAGAGAGACAGAGAAAAGAGAGCCGAAAGAGGAGAGGAAAGTTAGAATCCTGACTAGATGCTATAGGAAACACACTCTCAAATTTCCCTCAGGGGACAACCGGGTGGTCTGCCCATGCCCCAACAGCACCATCTGGTGGCCCCTTCTTCCCACTACCGTCCTCTCTCCCCCTCGGCTTGTACCCCTCTCCTCCCTGCCCCCCCCCCCCCCCCATGTCTTTCCCATGAACAAGAGGCCTGAAATTCCTTCATCAGATCCTGGTCTCCTTTCCTTCCACCGCTTCCTAAGCCTTCCTCCTCAAAGCCTATTTTTAGTCCTAGAGAGAGCCAGCCCTTCTCCAGACCCCTCAGCGCTTGGCCCGGGCCATTTCCCTTCTCTCAGTCTACATTCTGCTCCTTGATACCTCTCAGTGAGCCGGCGGTCCCTAGCCCGCTTCTGTGTTAAATCCCTCGTTTTGGGGGTGTCTACCTTGCCAGAACCCTATCCCAATATCGCCCCCATCGGATCTGGCTTTTACACTTACCTCTCTATGTGCTGCTGAGTGGGGCAGGAAGAAGTCAGCGCTGGGCTGACCACTACCAGTGAACACTTTCCAGTCTCAACCGGTCCCTCCCTTCGAGAAGGCAATTCTTTTATATGTCCCCGATTCTCACCTCACTTTCCACACGACTCCACTTTCTTCTTTAAACCTTCCCCCTGTCTTAGTTGAAGTCTTCACTGTTCATTGGAAATCCTTCTTCCATACTCACCTTGTGAGCCCTTGACATCATCTCCTACCATTCCTCTGTACTCCGATAAAACAGGTATTCCTTCTCTTCAACACGGCCATTCCTTCTCCGTCCATCCTTGATTCCAGTCTCTCCTGCCTTCTCCAGCAAACTGTTCTCACAGTCCTCCCTTCTCTCTAATCTTCAGTGACCCCTACAATCCATAAAAATCAATATCTATCTACATTGAAGCTCTGATATTTCAACACCTACTTGTCTCCTCTCACTTTCCTTTACACTTACTGAAATCTGAATTCTAACCGCCTCATTCAACTGAAACTGCTCTCCCCAAGGCTAGCAAGGACCTCATCTGCCAAATCTAGCGCTTCTTCTCAATCTTCATCCTTCTTGATTTTGCTGCAGCGTTGAATGCTCTCCTTAATATTCTCTTCTTTTTGGGTTTTCATGATGCTCCTTTCTCCTGATTCTCCTGTTTGACTGCCCTTTTGCTGCAGAATTCATCATTTATGTCATGCCCACTAATTGGAATTGGAATCCAAGGCTCTGCCCTATGTCTTATTTTTTCTCCTTAATTTTCTCATTTGCTGTCCATATCAGCACCTTATTGCTCAATTATCATCGTAATGCTGATGCTTCCCAGATCTCTAAACTAGCTCAGGAAAAACCATCCCAAATCACCAACTAATTATTGGATATTTCAAACTGGATGTCATATAGGCCTCTCAGACTCAAAATTCATTATCTTTCCTTCCAAAACCATACTTTTTCCAAATTTCTCTATCTGATCTCTTGTAATGTAGAGTGTAAGCCCTTGAGATGAGGGATTAGGTTTTATTCATCCTTGCATCGGGTCCCATAGCATCTGGCATGTAACAGTCATTTCAAAAATATTTATTGAATTAATGATTAACTCAGTCTTTTTATTGCCCCCTACACAAAACATGCTCATTTTAACCTCCAAGAATTCATTCATGCAATTCCCTCTTTTGTGGAATACCTCCTTCTCCAAACTATATCCATTAACAGCTAGCTTCTCTTACTGCCAAGACTATTACATTCCTTCAAGTTACCCAGATACTCTCCGTTCAAAACCTCATCTCCTCCCTCTCATTTACCCTACATACCCAGTAAAATGACAAATCTTGTCATTTCTGTATCTCTACCACTTGCATTCGTCTCTTCCTGTCCGCTCACACAGCTACCAATTTAGTTCCCAAATTGCCTCTCACCTAAACTATTGAAATAGCTTCCTACTTGATCTCTCTCTCTCAAGTCTCTTCCAATCAGTCTTCCATGCAGCAACCAAAGTGATTTGACTAAAACTTCAATGTCTTCCCACTCCCATTATGTTCATATATATAAACTTCTCTACCTGTAACCTGATCTCTTCCCACCCTTCCAATCTTCTTTCCACTTGTTGTTTACTTGTGTCCCACTCTTCATGATCCTATTTCTTGGCAGAAATACTGGAGTGATTTGCCATTTTCTTATCCAGCTTATTTTACAGGTGTGAAAACTGAGGTCAACAGAATCAATTCACTTGTCCAGGGTCGAATAGCTAGGAAGTGTCTGAGGTCACATTTGAATTCAGGAACATTTGACTCTAGGCCTAGCATTCTAACTACTGTACCACCTAACTGTTCCCTTCTTTGCATATATTCCCTACCACACTTTCTAATCTAGTCATACTGCCCATCCCAAATAAGATCTTCTCCTATGTCTTTGTCCTTGCATTAGCTATTTCTTGCACCTGAAATGTACTTCTTTTTATTTTCCTTTGTGACTCACCTTGTGTCATTTTCTAGATGAAAATTTCCCCCAAATTCCACCTCTAGTTGCTAGTGATCTACCTCCCCCAAAAGATCGTCAGTTCATTTCTCCATATACTATGTATATATCTACATAGGTACATGTCATCTCCCTTATTGGAACGTAAGCTTCTTGAAGGTAAGGATTAATTCATTTTTCACTTTATAGCCCCAGTAATTATCAAAGTGCTGGTATATAATAAAAATGTTTTAAAAAATGTTTATTGGTTGATTGATATTTCTTCTTCATGCTACTTGAAATCTCTAGGTAAAGGTAGTTGATTATGGGTATTATGAGTTAGGACTTAGTGGCTGGTAGAACATCCTCTTAGGAAATAGCTGCATGGTTTTCTGAAGTCCATGATCTAAGTCATAAATAAGTAACCTTAGTGAGTAAGGGAAAAAATCAGGGAGACACTGCACTGTTAAATAAAGTAATTCCTCTAGGCCTAGAAAATTCAATCACTTGGCAAGTCTATATTGAGCACCTACTCATCTTCAGCTCTGTGAAGGGAGGACATTATGGGGTGGGGAATAAAGTAAGGACAAGAGAGGAAATATTTCCCAGGTCCTTTTCTCTAGTGCTATTACATAGTGGTTGGAAAGACAAAGCTAAAACATAAACCAAAAGCAAACAACACAAGATTATAAGTAACTAAATATTGTGTGGTATAGATACAAATACTATGGGAATTTGGAGGATAGGGAAATCAAGGAAAACCAGAATAGTTTGGAAAGCTTCTTTGAGGAGCTGGGATTTTAGGTGAATATGGTTTGTAGAGGGTGGATATTCCAGAAAAAAAAAAGGGATTGTGGAAGTGAATTCTTGGAGGTTAGAATGAATGTGCTTTGGAGGCGGGGGCAATAAAGAGACCAAGTTAATCATTCATTAATCCAATAAATATTTATTAAATGACTCTTAGTTACAAGACCTTGTGCTAGGTGCTATGGGATATGATTTAAGGATGAATGAGACCTAGTCTCCCTGTGATGACTCTCTAGAAAGACATGGACAACAGTCTTGTAGAATGGACAGGTGCAGGTTTCTTGTGATTTGTAGCATTGAAGGTGACATCGAAATGGATGAGATCATAGACCCATTTGGGTGGAGGATGAGGCATTGTAAAGAAGCTTGAATGCCAGGCCGAGGAGTGTAAAATTGCTGAGGTTAGAAATGAGGAGCTACTGAAAGGTTTTAAGCTTTGAAGTGATGTGATAAAATAGCACTGAAGTAAGATTAGGGTGAGCTAGATGGATTGGAGCAGGGTAGAAATTGCTAATGCCTAAGAAGTCCCTTGAGTCAAGAAAGCAGATGAACAACAATCTTGTCCTAGATACCTGAGGATGCATAAATCCAAGGGTAAGACCATTTCATTTATTTGCCTGGGAGATTATCCATCAAGCTTGGGCATTTTTAGTCTATGGTCATGGGCTGAGAAGGAAGAATATCTTTTGATTCCCTGACTCTAAAATCATGTTCTGATTTTACTCAGAACTACTCAGTTCTGAGTCCAGGCTTCCTGATCAGACCTGTATTTTTTTCCCCTCAAAGTCCCACAAAGGGGTTGACAGAACTGTTTGTACTGGATAAGCCATGTGTTTAAAAAAAAAAAAAAAAGGATCAGGGAAGATTCAGGGATCAAGTTGCTACCCTAGGGAATTCAATTTCCTGAGTTTGAATCTTGATTATGCTACATTTTCCCCAAAGCAAAATCTATAAGATGCTTACCTATTACCAGAGAAAGAAACCCCAGAAAGGACAACATAAGGATTAAGATCTGGGAGATCTGATATGGAAGGCCCCAATGTACAAAGGATTCCTGATCCTTTCTGGCTGCCCTCCTTCACCCACTCAGGCCAAGGTTTTAGAGGTAAAGGAGAAATGATTGAATTCTCCAAGACTTGACTCTTTCTCATTATAAACAATAACAGGTATAACCTAATTTTCTAGAAGTTCTACAGAATAACTTGAAATCATATCATCTCCAATCCTTCCATACCTTCCTCTTTCCCTCTTCCTATCCTCATTTCTAGAGACGAGTCATTCTGGCATATTATTAGTAATGTGATTTATATTTAAAGTACTTCTGGGGATCAAGCTAGGCCAAGTACAAAAGTGACTTTTTAAAAATATATTTGTCCCACAAAATATAAGCTTCTTGAGGACAGGAGCGGTTGTTTCTTTAGCACAATGCTTGGCAGCCAGTCAGTTAGCAAGCATTTATCAAATGTCTATGAGGTTGGGAACACTATGTTATGTTATAGGAATACAATGAAAGGTAGAAATATCACTCATACCTTTTGCATTCTGATAGAGGAGAAAATAGTAAGCCAGTCATAGCTCTTTCATGTTCAGGATGATTTTAATGGTGGTCATCTTCTCTTTTGAGAAACAGTATATATGAAATATGAGCTAAGCTTGGAAATGTCTACCTCTCAGCACAGCTGAGTTACAGACCTGTGGGAAGAAACAGAAAGGCAGAAGAAGGCAGACAAGATGTCAGGCTCATCTCAGGCTCAAGTTTATGTTCTTGCTGCCATATTTTGAGCTGTGGGTTGTTGTTGCCATTGCCATCAGGGCAGGTGGGATGGGGAGGGTTTCCTTTTTCCAATGGCTGGAAGTTCAAGGGAGAGACTGACAGATTCCCAGAGAGTAGAAGGGAGGGAGGTAGATCTATTTCTCCTCATTCTCTTCTTACAAGCTACTATGTGAGAAAACCATTCTTGGCTTTGTCACCTTTGATGTAATCCTAGTCGCTAGAAACTAATCAGGAATTTACGTGTCTTATGTGCCCTTTAGGAAAAGGCATGAGAACATGTGCTACCGAAGGAGCAAAAGCTCATGTCCATCCCTATAGAGCCAAAGTACATGGCCAGCTCCATATAATACTCCTCTATTAAATATATGCTGTCCCCATCAAATCAACTGGGGTATTGGGAACACCTTTGTTCGTATTTCCAATTATGGGCAATTATCTGGGGATTGGGAGATACTGTCCTTTTGAATGTCTCCCCAACACCTACTTCTTGAGTCTCCACAAAGTGCACATGGCACCATTCTTTTTTTTTACAGTTATAAAAATATTTTTTAAAATAATTTTTATTTATCAGATATTTGCATGGGTAATTTTACAACATTGACAATTGCCAAACCTGACAAACCTTTTATTCCAATTTTTCCCCTCCTTCCCCCCCACCCAGATGGCAGGTCAACCAATACATTTTAAATATGTTAGAATATAAATTAAATACACTATATATATATATATATATATATATATATATATATATATATATATATATATACACACACACACACACATGACCAAACAGTTGTTTTGCTGAACAAAAAGAATCGGACTTTGAAATAGTGTACATTTAGCCTGTGAAGGAAATCCAAAATGCAGGTGGATAAAATTAGAGGGATTGGGAATTCCGTGTAGTGGTTCATAGTCATCTTCCAGAGTTCTTTCGCTGGGTGTAGCTGATTCAGTTCATTGCTGCTCTATTGGAACTGATTTGGTTCATCTCGTTGTTGGAGAAGGCCACGTCCATCAGAACTGATCATCATAAAGTATCGTTGTTGAAGTGTATAATGATCTCCTGGTCCTGCTCATTTCACTTTGCATCAGTTCATATATGTCTCTCCAGGCTTCTCTGAAATCATCCTGTTGGTCATTTCTTTCAGAACAATAATATTCCATAACATTCATATACCACAACTTATTCAGCCATTCTCCAATTGATGGGCATCCACGTAGTTTCCAGTTTCTGGCCACCACAAAGAGGGCTGACAGAAACATTCTTATGGCACCATTCTTAATGACCTCTTGAATGTCAGTCAAAGAGTTCTAGATGTCCATTCAATTCCAAAATGGACATTATTGTGGGTGTCACAAAACTAATCAGTAGGACTAGAGAATGCCTTTATGCCAAAATACAAAGTTCTACAAATTCAACAAATGAATTATATTTTACCAAGTTTTCATTCATTACTACATAACTGATGTTTGAAATGTCTTGTTCCAACCCAAAACAATTCAGAAAGAAAAAGAGAAAATAAAAATAAATGACAAAAACAAACAACAACAAAAAAGATTTCCCTTCTCAAAGGGAAAGTTTAATCTCAACTCCCATAGGTTGTGAGGCTCTACCAACAACTGTTGGAAATTTAGGATTAATTTTCAGCATTCATGTGAAAAACCAAACTGGTTATCCTGGCTAAAAATTCTTCTATTCTTCTATAGAGGTTCATACATAATTATGTATGATTAGTGCATAACTAATCAATTTCTCAGATGGGTTTCTGGCAATGCATAAGACAATCTAGATGTCAATTGAGATAAAATATCTTTAATGGATCCCTGCAACCCATATGGCAGCCTGTGTCTCCATTGGATCTCTATAAAACCATAGGGGATTCCAAATGGAGATCAGAACTCACTCAATGATAGGATACATAGGCTAGATCTCAAATAAATCAAACCAACTTAGGCAAACTCTAAACCTATTTGGAGCTTCCAAAAAGGGACTAAGAAGTAGGATTTGATTGGAATCACCCCCTCAAATCCAGGACAGATTCCTACATGTATTGCAAGAAGACCCCACAAAATAGGGAACCTTAATGATTATATATTGCCCCAAATCCTTTTAATACAAGGCAAGATTAGGAACTCAGCTGTATGCAGTTAAACCAAAGTGTATACATTTGGAAACTCATCATTCCTACATTCTTTTCTTCAGAATTCAGAAACTTTTGTTCAATTTCAAAAAAGAAGTCTATGATCGGGGTATAATAATTAAATCAGCATTGTCCTAACCTGGCTGGACTACCCATCTTTTATTAAGAATGTCTGAGCTCTCCAAAGGTTCTGATAAAAGCCTCATTTCTAAAATTTTTAGAGAATTGACTCAAATTTATAAGAATTCAAGCCATTTTCTAATTGATAAATTGTCAAAGGAACAATTTTCAGATGAAGAAATTGAAACTATTTCTAGTCATATGAAAAGGTGCCCCAAATCACTATTGATCAAAGAAATGCAAATTTAGACAACTCTGAGATGCCACTACACATTTGTCAGATTGGCTAAGATGACAGGAACAAATAACGATGAATGTTGGAGGGGCTGTGGGAAAACTGGGACACTGATGCATTGTTGGTGGAGTTGTGAACAGATCCAACCATTCTGGAGAGCAATCTGGAATTATGCTCAAAAAGTTATCAAACTGTGCATACCCTTTGACCCAGCAGTGCTACTACTGGGCTTTTATCCCAAAGAGATATTAAAGAAGGGAAAGGGACCCGTATGTGCCAAAATGTTTGTGGCAGCCCTCTTTGTGGTGGCCAGAAACTGGAAACTGAGTGGATGCCCATCAATTGGAGAATGGATTGGTAAATTATGGTATATGAATGTTATGGAATATTATTGCTCTGTAAGAAATGACCAGCAGGATGAATACAGAGAGGCCTGGAGAGACTTACAGGAACTGATGCTAAATGAAATGAGCAGAACCAGAGATCATTATACATGGCAATAACAAAATTATATCATGATCAACCCTCATGGATGTGGCTCTCTTCCACAATGAGATGATTCAGATTAGTTCCAATTGTTCAGTGATGAAGAGAGCCATCTACACCCAGAGAGAGGATTGTGAGAACTGAGTATGGAACACAAGGTTTTGCAAGGGCTAATGTTGAAGAATTGTCCATGCATATGTTTTGAAAAACAAAAAGCTTTAGTAAAATAAATAAAGAAAGAAAGTTAGTGGATCTTAAAAAAAAGAGATAGAGAGAGAGAGAGAGAATATCTGATCTCTAGGCTATGAATAGA